>NC_026007.2:59341227-59349774 GCF_000442705.2 Elaeis guineensis | reverse complement strand
ATACATATATAATGAAGCGAAAATTTAGTGCAGGGGCAAAATGGTAATTTTAAAACTTTTTCAAAATTACTATTTTACAGAATTATTAATTAATCTCATTAATTAATACTAATTAACCCTACACTAGGATCTAAATATGATACAACAGCATGCATTTAAATTTGAAATTCAAATTTGAATCAGTAAACGTTTTACAGTACTGTGTTCAGAACACATCACCTTTTGCGGGTAGTCGATCACCGCAATCTGATCACCGTCGGGGGCTCTGATCGTCACGTCGCAGCCACAAATGTCTGGCCTCTGCGGATCATCCACACGAAGCTCCCGTCTGATCAGCTCCTCACGAATGCTAGTTCGTGATTTCACCCTTTTGATGGCAGATGTTGATCGAACTCCTTCGATCGATGTGTGCCGACTTCTCGGATGCTCCGGATCATCTGCACAGTTACTTGAGAGGCTGATGGATCTCTCTCTAAATTTGGTGGACTCACGACACTCGTGGCACACCAATCTCACTTCCCGAACCCTAGGTAGAAACCCTAGGGTACACACCAAAAACCCTGCGCCCAATTTTCTCTCTTTTCTTTCTTTTTCTCTCGGAAGGTTTTGGACCTTCACCTTGCGCAGAAGCCTTCCTCACGCCCCAAAGTTTCTCTCCTAATTTTTTACGCACGTCCCACCTTTCTCCTCTTTTTAAAACAACGTCGAACGTGTCTTATCCGCGTGAGAGGATAAAGACAAGAGGTTACACATTTGAATTCAAATCAAATTTGAATTCAAACGAAAACCAACTTATCCCTATCCTTTTGGGCGTGAGAAGAGAAGGGGCGTGGCTCTTTGTGCGTGGAAAAGTTTCACGAGAAACCTTTTCTCGTGTAAGTAATGTGGCGCACAAAATGGATAAGGATGAAAGGGCAAGTGATAAGTTATCCATTCAAATTCAAACATGCTTTGAATTTGAATGGCTAACTAATTATTTTATCCATCCATATGGCGCACAAATGAGGGTGTGGGAAGGGTTTTGTGAGAAAAATTTCACGAGAAGTTTCTTCTCGTGAATTCAAATGGGTGCAAGGAAGTTGGGTGACGCAGGGAATTTAAAACAAGGTGGTTTGATTCAAATTGAGCCAACCTAGTTTAAAATAGGTTAAGCACAATTAGACCAGATTAAACCCAACATAATTAGGCTTAATTAGGCTCAATAAAATCTAATCAAATCAAAAATTAACTAAACCTAACCCCTGATCAAATCAGGGACTAAACCACCTTAGCGATTAGGTCAACATTTAACCTAATCGGGTCAATCCAAACTGAATCCAATTCAATTGGACTTGATCCAAAAATAATTACTCAATCAAATTGAGTTAATTAGTGATTAAATCACTAATTAAACCTCTCATAAATATTGAGTCCAAATCCGATGGCAATCAGGCATCAGAGACCATCGATATGAAACCCTGATCAAAGAGTTCAAATTTCAAATTCAAAATTTGAAATTCAAAATTTTGACCCGGTACCCAAAATGTGTGAACTCATGATTAGAGAATCATAATTCTCAATCATAGAGTCCCAGATAGATAAGACTCATAATCAGCCATCAGATCAGAAAGGAACCTCTAATGTGTGTGACCCCGCAGGTTCGAACCTAAGCCGGTAGCACAGGAACCAATTCCTGTACTAATCGAAGTGACCATCTAGCAATGGTACCCGATGACCGGATAGGTCGAATAATCGCAATCGCAACATTCAGAACCTACGTGAATATGGTTACCGTATAATTCATCCCTTTTGACCCCTGTGTTTAGGATGACTCAGGGTTAAACTGTCAACCCTGATGATATCATCCGAATCGTGCTCAACTCAATTAGTCCTGTGACTCCTCACTAGGACTACCCTGACCAAGATTTTGCTAAATTGAAACACGACTGTACACAGCTCCTAAACTGGAGTGGTCAATCCCATCTTGACACACGCACCGATAAGTCAAGTACTTGACTACACCCAGCAACCTTCCGTCACTGAATTAGAAATTCAGGTAGTCCAGTGCCTAAGTGCAGTGAGTTGCTTGCAAGTCACCGTGGCGGTCTCAGGTTGGAGGGACATTTATATCCATATCCCATCGGAGCAAATCTTGACAGCAGAAATAGCTCCAGAGTTGGTCACGTTCAGTGCAGATGTACCATTACATCTCACCTGTATGCCATACCAGTGTCTCCACACTCTTTGGTTAGGAGGACAATCAACCCATATGGCACACAACGACCTATGCTCGATAAACGTTGTCGTCCTTGGTAACAACGTATCATTTGGTCACGAACATGTTTAAGGACTAAGCGACAAATCCTCCTTTGTCGAGTCTAAATAGTCCTAAGGACTTCACCACAACACAGGAGTTCATTAGAAGATGAAACATTTATGATGAAAAAATACCAAAATAACTTTTATTTATTTATAATTCATGTACTAATACAAAAAGGAGCACAACCGTCAACAGACTGACGATTGGCTTTGGGACACTATTCCCAACAATCTCCCACTTGGCCTAAAGCCTATCGGTGCAGTATCTAATACCCATCTTCGACTTGTAGTCGTTGAACTCCTTCACCGCAATGGCTTTAGTGAATGGGTCGGCCAGTTCTCCTTCCCGTCGATCTTCTGAAGGTCGACGTCACCTCGATCCACGATCTCCCGGATGAGATGGTAGCGGCGCAGAATATGCTTCGTCCGCTGGTGTGCCTTTGGTTCCTTCGCCTGAGCAATGGCTCCAGAGCTGTCGCAGTAGAGCAGAACTAGACCAACAAGGGAGGGTGCTACTCCGAGCTCGGTGATGAATTTTCTCAGCCACACCGCTTCTTTGGCAGCATCTGATGCAGCAATATACTCCGCCTCGCATACTGAATCAGCCACAGTGTGCTGCTTGGAACTCTTCCAGCAGACAGCCCCACCATTAAGGGTAAAAATAAATCCTAACACACTCTTGCTATCATCGCGATCAGACTGGAAACTAGAGTCTGTAAACCCTATAAGTCTCAAGTCCGATTCACCATATATAAGCCACTGGTCCTTAGTATTTCTTAAATACTTCAGGATGGTTTTAACAACCTTCCAGTGATTCTCTCCTGGATCAGATTGGTATCTACTCACTACCCCTAGTGAGTATGCCACATGTGGTCGTGTACATGTCATGACGTACATGATAGATCCCACTGCCGAAGCATATGGAATCCTACCCATACGCTCTCTCTCTTGAGGTGTTGTCGGACAATCCCTCTTCGAGAGAAAAATTCCATGGCCTATCGGTAGATAGCCTTTCTTGGAATTTTTCATGCTGAACCTTTTCAGCATAGTATCAATGTACGTGGACTGGGATAAGCCAAGCAACTTTTTGGATCTATCCCTATAGATCCTCATCCCTAGGATGTAGGAAGCTTCTCCCAGATCCTTCATGGAGAACTGTGACGATAGCCAAATCTTTATTCCCTGTAATGCAGGGACATCATTCTCGATTAAGAGAATGTCATCCACATACAATACAAGAAATACTACTACTGGACCATTAGCCCACTTATAAATGCAGGGCTCTTCTCCGTTCTTAACGAAGCCATACGTTTTGATCGTCCTATCAAAACGTATGTTCCAACTCCGAGATGCCTGCTTAAGTCCATAAATGGACCTCTGTAGCTTGCACACCTTAGACTCATCTGTGGATGTGAACCCTTCAGGTTGTATCATATACACCTCTTCGTCCAGCTCTCCATTTAGGAAAGCTGTCTTCACATCCATCTGCCAGATTTTATAGTCCAGATGGGCAGCTATCGCAAGCATAATCCGAATGGATTTGAGCATTGCCACAGGAGAAAACGTCTCCTCATAGTCTATACCATAACGTTGACGATATCCTTTGGCAACCAGATGGGCTTTATAGATCTCCACCTATCCGTCTGTGCCCCTCTTCCTTTTGAAGACCCACTTACACCCTATGGGTTTTACTCCTTCGGGTGGGTCAACCAATGTCTACACATCATTGACCTTCATGGACTCCATTTCGGATTTCATGGTCTCTAGCCATTTCTCAGAGTCAGGTCTCTACATTGCATCCATGTAGGTGATCGGATCCTCATCGTTTTCATCAAGTTCGACAGGATCACCATCCCGGACCAAGAAACCATAGTATCTGTCCGGTTGATGTGGTACTCTACCAGACCGTCTTAAGGGTGCATAATCAATGGGCTCCGAATCTGATCTAATCAAATCCGGTTCAGGTTCAGTAATATGTGTCGATTTTTCCACCTGTCGAACTTCGTCAAGTTCGACTTTAGAGGCAACAGTTCCTTCACTAAGGAACTCCTTTTCTAAAAAGATTGCCTTAAGGCTGACAAACATCTTTTGCTCATCAGCAAGGTAGAAATAATATCCTTTGGTCTCTTTTGGGTACCCTATAAAATTACACTTGTCAGACCTAGGTCCAAGCTTGTCTGTAATTAAACGTTTAACATAAGCCGGACACCCCCAAACCCTAAGGTGCGAGAGTACTGGCTTACGTCCTATCCATATCTCATATGGTGTTTTGGCTACAGACTTACTCGAAACTCTATTTAGAAGGTAACAAGCCGATTCGAGCGCATATCCCTAGAGGAAGATTGACAGACCAGCAAACTCCATCATGGATCGAACCATGTCTAACAGGGTCCGATTCCTCCTTTCAGACACACCATTATGCTGTGGTGTTTCAGGAGGAGTCCACTGAGAGAGAATCCCATTCTCCCCTAGATACGTCAGAAACTCATTGGAAAGGTATTCACCTCCTCGATCAGATCGAAGAGTTTTAATACACTTCCCAGTTTGTTTTTCTACCTCATTTCGGAATAGTTTGAACATTTCAAATGATTCCGACTTATGCTTCATTAAATAGACATACCCATACCTAGATAGGTCGTCTGTGAAGGTTATGAAGTAAAAAAATCCACCTCTTGCACTTGAGCTCATGGGTCCTCATACATCAGAATGTACCAGACCTAAGAGTTCACTGGCTCGCTCACCTTTTCCAGTAAAAGGTGACTTGGTCATCTTCCCAAGAAGACAGGACTCACAGGTTGGAAGTGATTCACAATCACTAACTTCAAGAATTCCTTCTTGAGCCAACCTGTTTATCCTGTTCTTATTGATATGACCTAGCCTACAGTGCCAAAGGTAGACTTCTGACACATTATCTATTCTAGAGCGTTTACCAAATTTTTGAACCACATTAACAGGCTGTGATAGTAAGTAAATTCTATTATTTAATTGTCCAACAAATATTGTAACACCATTCAAAATGATATTGTAAATATTTCTTTTTATTAAAAAATCATAACCGTACATGGCCAAAAGGTCTACAGAAATAATATTTAATAAAAAACTTGGACAATAGTGACATTCACTCAGAATTATATTACGAGAATTGATTATAAGACTCATGATTCCTAAAGCTAGAACTGGAACTTTGCTTCCATCTCCAACATTCAGGAACCTCTCGCCTTCATCAAATCTCCTACTGACCTGCAGACCCTGCATCGAATTACAAATATGATAAGGGCTTCCGGTATCCAATACCCAGGCAGCAGTATCACAAATCAAAAAGTTGCAAGGAGTTATCATATAATTACCTTGCTTCTTCTTTGGCCTGTTCGGATCCAGGGAGGCAATGTATTGAGGATAGTTCCTCTTCCAATGCCCGTGCTTCTTGCAAAAGAAGCACTCCGCCTGGCTCTGGTCGTGCTTGCGCTTCTTGGTCTGACCCCGTGCTACTGTCCCAGCATGAGATTGCACCTTCTTATTTTTCTTCTTCTTGTTCTTCTTCCCCTTCTCAAAGGGTTGACGATGAGAAGAAGACCCTCCCACTAAATTCACTGACTCCTTATGGAGTTGGTGATCCTTCTCAAAGTTCTGCAGCAACCCCAACAATCCGTGGTAGTTTATTGCAGGCTTTGTCATTCAAAAATGAGTAAGGAATGGGAGGAAGGACTTGGGCAAGGAATTAAGGATCGCATCCTTACCGAGCTGCTCGTGCAGAAGAAAGCCCAATTTGCTTAGGCGCTCAATCATCTCGATCATGTACAGTACATGATCAGTGACTGAGGCCCCATCCCTCATCCGAGCATTGAAAATGGCACAACTAGTTTTGTGCCTTTCAACGTCGTCAGGCGTGCCAAAGGAGTCGTTCAACATTTGAAGCATCTCCTGTGGCTGGGCATTCTCAAACCTTCGGCTGAACTCGTCATTCATTGCTGCCAGCATAATACATCGAATGGTGGTGCGGTCATTGAGCCACTTCAAGTAAGTGTCTCGGATCGCCTTACTAGCGTTTGGAGCTGGCTCCTCAGGTGCTGGATCTGTTACTACATAAAGGATCCACTCATGCTCAAGGATGATTTTCAATTTTCGATACTAGCTATCGAAATTGGGTCCCATGAGCTTGTCATTATCTAATAATGACCGGAGCGACAGGGTAGTGGCCATAGCTGCTTAAAGAAAAACGAGACCTCTATTAGTACATAAATTAATAGTAAAGACTTGGATTTTAGTCTAAAGTTTTTTTCAATATTTTTACGAACTGGTAGCCTCATCCTCCAATTCGAGGAATTACTTTAATTCCTTAATGGGTACTAGAATCCACACAGACTACACACGAGCCCAACTTTGGTTGGTCAACCCATGTGCATCTATGGGTAGGTTCTTAACCAGTTGTTTCTCTAAACAACTTCTAGTAATTAATTTTGCCCCAGAACCTAATCAGTAGGCTTTGGCCTCCACTGAAAAGATCTGGTTAGGTCCAACCATTAACATGACTTAATTTAGTGAATCGGACCAATAAATGATCAGGCCCGACTTTGGCCGGCCAACCTAACCACCATCAGAAAGACTCAATCAAATTATCATATTATGAATAATAATTCCATTAGCCAATGAGCACCATGCCTTTGGGCCTCCAATGATCATTGAACTAATGGACTCATGATCACTCACTTAATGGGAGGCTATGACTTAGTTATCATTATAACTTAATCATTTTAGGGACCTAATAATTTTGAGGATTTTATTAAATAATAGTAGAGAAGAAATCATCCAGCCAATTTCAATCCTCCCACTGACTTCACCAAGTTAGATTAAAAAAAGATTTAATTAAAGCTGGCATTAGGAGCATCTAAATCAGTCACACTGATTTACCTAATGATATGGGTGAGCTCTAATCACCAAGTGATCTAATCAAAATCTAACTTACCAGATTGGCCAGGTAAGTGAGATCAGTGGTGGGGATTTGCCATTAACTCGTCAATGATCGAATCAATGTGAGTAGCTCCCGCTTAAGAACCACAGATCAAAACTGCCGAACTTACCTTAGACACCGACCGGTTCATTAGTTTTAATTTTGATCAACTTAGTAAATAGGGCTCCACCGCGTAGCCATGAATTAAGTCCATCTTGGTCTAGTTAAAGACATGGACCCATTCAACTACAACTATTGAAGTTGAGTCTAGAGTATCCTTGACCTAATCTAATTCAACTTTTGATTAGATTTGACCAATTACTCTATTTAGTCTATTTTTTAAACTAACCTTAGGTCTAACCCAATTATGGACCTAATTCATCTAACCCATTGACCCACAAGTTTATGCAATTGTCTTAGGTCTTAATTCACAATTCTAGACCTACTAAACAACACTTAATTCTTTTAATTAAGTACTTGGGCTGATGGGTCAGGGTTTGACATTTCGAAAATAATTTTTAAATTTGAAAGATTTTATTTTCTATTCATCAAATGTGTCAACTCATTTCACAAATAGGTCAGCACATTTCATAAATAGCAATTCTATTGCTCATTTCATAACAGAAAATAACTCAAAATAAATCATAAATTTTCTTTTAGATCTAATCTAACACATTCATGATAAATTTCTTAATTAAGTCCTTTCGCTACTTCATCGGCATGGGATATAATTGCATCGGCACCCCTACCGCCATAGGAGACCCCATCGAATGGGAAGAGAGGGCCTTTAAACCCTACTTTTCTCCTATGATCGGACGGCCATGGCAACCAACCCAATTAGATTACTTGCTACTTGGATCAAGTATATCTAAATATACCAATTTTAAAATTTAAATTTTGAATTTTAAATTTCAAATTTTAAATTTCAAATTTGAGATTTCAACCAAATTTCAAATTTCGAATTTTCAATCTTTGAATTTTAAATTTTGAATTTTGAATTTCAAATTTTAAATTTTGAATTTTAAATTTGAGATTTCAACCAAATTTCAAATTTCAAATTTTGAATTTTGAATTTCAAATTTTAAATTTTGAATTTCAAATTTTAAATTTCAAATTTGAGATTTCAACCAAATTTCAAATTTCAAATTTTGAATTTCAAATTTGAAACTTCTAACAAATTTCAAATTTCAAATCTTTTTGAATTTTGAATTTTAAATTTTAAATTTAAACTTATAGATTACACCTTAATCTACGCATGCATATGTATATCATATTCTAGAACCATGCTCTGATACCATTTG